>NC_091747.1:70279029-70289029 GCF_043380555.1 Nothobranchius furzeri
ACACACAGCTGCTTATTGATGATAACTAGCTTTCAAATGAAGAACACAGAGGAAGAGGGATGGTTGGTGCTTGAAGTCTTGCCAGTGAAGCAGGAAGAAAACCACCGTCTCGTCTGCCGGGCTGACAGTAATTACAGTTTCTCATGTGCCGTCATGCTCAGCCGGCGCTGGACTTTCAAAGAATTATTAGTTTTCCTTAAAATACAAGTTCATGCATTCACTGGATCAGAGGAAAATCATCATTTGACTCTTATTCTGTTAAGGGTCAAGACCAACAAACACACACACACATGCACACACACATGTACACGCACACACACTCACACATGCGCACAAAGTTTTGGATCACACACACACTGCATGTGACCTATATCAAATAATGCAATTTCACTGACTCATTATCCACAAATCACTCATCCATGTGAGGAGGAAGGAAGGAAGGGAGGGAGAACAGAGGGAAGGAGGGAAAAGGGAGGACAGAATGAAATAAGAAGGGGGGGGGGACAGCTACTTACACAAAGAAGGAAGCAGTAAGTGTTTTCATAAGCTCTAACACCCAGCTTCTGACCCAGTAAGTCGTCTCCGATCAGCCATGATTGTAAGATAAGCATTTCTCTGGAACCAAAGGCTCTGAGCAGAGGAGGCTTCATCTCTCCAGACAACAAAACTTCTTAAATCCAAGCTGTGAGAGAACTTTTTTAATTAAATGAAAAGAACGACAACATTTAACTCATTCAAACAGCTGCTCTGGAGACAGCACAACAACCTGACCTTAAAGTGACAGTGTGTATTTTCACTGGCGATAGGGGGCAGTACACACCTAAATATTGGTTTATGCTTGACGCATTCACTTTCCGCTTGGTGATGCGGCTCGCGGATGGAACGCGCTTCACAACTCGCAGCGTTTATGGTTCGTGCGGCTCGTCTCTGCGGTGAGCCGATATTCTCCCAAACTGTAGGGGGCAGCATGGAGCTCTACAGCATGCACCCAACACTACACCATAGTAGAAGTAGAAATTACTGTTTACAACACGGCATTCCAGCATTTTTAACAGCGTCCTCGTCTTTTCCGACAGTGCGAGCTATTTCTCTCCAAGAATTATTAACAACATGTTGATCATGGTGATCTCTGAGAGCTGAATCATACAAATGTCTGTATTTACCAACCTCTGCCGTACTAGTTCTTGCCGGTCCGCCATGTTTTTCCACGTCCGTCCGTCCGCGTGGTTCCGAGGTGCGCGTTGCGGAAATTCTGGGCCGTGCGGAGACGCGGTGGAGGGGCGTGGTTGTTAAAATGACGCAAAATGACGCAACTTTTCCGCGTGGAGCTGTGCGGACCTCGCGGACGCGTCAAGCATAAACCAACCTTATGTCATTGCGAGCAAGCCTTACTTTTAAACACATTCTCACACCCTGAGCGTCGAAAAATGACGTGGTGTTGCCAAGCGTTTGTTCCCGAAGCGCCAGGAACCCCTGCGCGTCGGGAGGAGACGCGCCGTGCCAGAGCGTTGGTAATCGACGCCCGCAGTAAAAGGGAGGTGTGAGATTGTGTTGTACTTTTGTGTTCAAATAAGACCTTACCAATGGATGGCCAGTAGAGTCAAAATCCCTGAAAGCACAATTTTCAAACGATTACTTCATCTGATTGTTCAGCCTCCAGCAAAATGACAAGCACATCAGACTCCCTTTCATCACTGGCAAGGAGTGAAGAGGTAAATGTTTAAAACAACATTTATTATTGGTGAAACTCGTGTAACCCTTTGTTGCAAATCAGTAAATGTGTTTTGTCCTCACGGACATCCGTAGATGGAAACATGGCATCCAATATGGCGTCGTCCAGAAACTTAGACCTGCTCTCATGTATTTTACAACAGATTTTTATGGTTATGCGTTACAAAACTGGGCATCTTTTAATTAACTTACAACATTTCCATGGATATTTCTGGAGATAAATGGTAAAAACTACACATTGTCACTTTAAACATTCCATTTAGTGTAATGTTTGTCTGAATCTGATCGTACAGATGGCGGATGTGCATTTTAAGTAAACAAATGAAAAAAAAAAAGAAAATACTACAAAGGGCGATGAAGACTGTGGAACAATGAAGCACGGCAGACTTAAACTAGAGGATTGTGTGAAAACGATAGAGAAGAGAGAAGATAACAGATGAAACTGGGCCAACAGCCACGTTCCAGATATTTTCTAACTCTAATTTTAACTATTAATTGTGTAATGTTAATAATAAAAATTTTATAATAAATAGTTTTCTCTCATTTTTATTCCATTATGCAAATATATAAGATTATAACTGTTGCCCTGGCCACTCACTTATCCTCCACCGGGGGCAGTAGACACACATAGGACTGGGAAAGGCAGGTTTTTGATGAAAGTACTAATCCTGATACTCCATCTGGGTGATTTAAGGCAAACAGTGGTTTGATGTGAAAATTCTCTGAGGAGTAAACAAAAAAAGTTTTTTTAGAGTAATTTTTTCCATCACAAAACAGAAGTAATATAAATTCACACAAACTGTAGCACTATTAAATGTAAAAACTATTCAGGGATGTGTTGTTCCGTCCTGTCACGTAACTAAAATAGACCTCATAAGACCTGACAATGGCCTTCTGTCCTCAAATATTTCAATATGCTTTTCTTGGACCTGATATTAGTCAGGGAAACAACCTTAAATTATAAAAACAAAATTCTGTTTATAATAGTTTTTACTGCTTAATTACAAAATAAAAATTTAGAATTTTAGAATTTATTTTTTCTTTTTCTTTTATTTTTTCCTTTTTTTCCTTTTACAATAATTAAAAAAGTTTTAATACTCAAAACACAGTTTTTATGAGGTTCTATGGTATAAAGCTGAAGCTCTGAACGTGACAGGTGTGCAGCTGTAGCCACCTACACCATCAGCCACTCGCACAACACTCATGATCTCAGAGTTAAAGGAAGTCTCCCAGTTCTCCATGTTCCATTAAAGAACTGTAGAGGAAATCCTGAACGAGTTAACGCCCAGCGGTTCTCCTCCCTGTGCCGCTCCCCGTGCGGTTCCTCTGATTATTAAACAGTCGTGATGAATGAGGGAGTCACGAAAACATCAGGAGCTGACTAACGGAAGCTCCTCCTTCCAGCTTCCTGAGGGAGGACGTCTGACAGGTGACATGATGGACACGCGAGTTACAGAGACACATTATCTGCAGAGGAGATCACATCCATACATTGAGGAAACCAGCTTCTGTCTTCCATGCATGAACATCTTCCATATTGCATGGAAATGTCAGGAATAACACCAGCTTCTGTCCACACAGGTTTTAATTCCCTGTTTGCAGAAAACAAGGAGAATGCCGCCCCGTTTTATTAGGCCTGTGACACGTTTATCATTTTTAATCTTATTTTCATAAATCCCTCCTCCTTCATAAGATTAGTGTCATCCTCAATAACCCTCTTTCTCAGATCCTACACATGCATGGAGAAGAATACAGCCATGACTAGCAACGAGTGTCTCTCTGTTATTATCTTTTACATAAGTGCACGTTGAAATTGATCTAATTTATACGACGACAGTTGAACCACAAAACGAATCTTCAGACTATTATTTTTCCATTTTTGCCTTCAAAGAGACGATAAAGCACATACATGTTTGGGTTGTGACGTGACATTAACTGAGTCATTGTGTGGGTGCTTAAATCTGAGTAACTAACCGTTTCCACCTTCGCGTTAAGCTCTGAGTTGTGCTTGGTTAGAAGAAGGGCTTGAAACCGTGGGGCAGACACTCAGAACACTTTAGTTTGAACTCGTTTTAAAAACAGTAAAAGTTTGGTGATTTGCTACTTCCTGCACACCATCCAAACAAACAAATAAAAACAAGGTTTTAGCTGTTCTGAGTTCCCGTTTGTCAGAAAGGGAAGGAATTCCCATCCTGCTGAACACAAAATGTTAGTTAATTAAATGTGGGGTGATAACCCTGGAACCTGAAATAACACACATGGCAATAAGGGAGACATTTTACCCTGAGTCCCCAAAATAATGGAGAGTTAACGCAGGGAAAAACCTCCTCCGAGGCTTTTCCCCCATCACTCCCAAGTCTCCTCAGTTTCCAAGGGGCTTTAAGCTTGGTTTATGCTTGACGCATTCACTTTCCGCGCGGTGATGCGGCTCGCGGATGGAACGCGCTTCACAACTCGCAGCGTTTATGGTTCGTGCGGCTCGTCTCTGCGGTGAGCCAATATTCTCCCAAACTGTAGGGGGCAGCATGGAGCTCTACGGCATGCATCCAGCACTACACCACAGTAGAAGTAGAAATTACTGTTTACAACATGACATTCCAGCATTTTTAACAGCGTTCTCGTCTTTTCCGACAGTGCGAGCTATTTCTCTCCAAGAATTATTAACAACATGTTGATCACGGTGATCTCTGAGAGCTGAATCATACAAATGTCTGTATTTACGAACCTCTGCCATACTAGTTCTTGCCGGTCCGCCATGTTTTTCCGCGTCCGTCCGTCCGCGTGGTTAGAAATTTTCCGAGGTGCGAATTGCGGAAATCTTGAGCCGTGCGGACGCAAAATGACGCAACTTTTCCGCGCGGAGCCGTGCGGACCTCGCGGACGCGTCAAGCATAAACCAACCTTTATTCAGCAAAGGATGGGGGAGAAGGCGGGGCCTTCTCAGGTTACAGAGGTACAGTTTTCAGTTGGAAACCCACAATGAACATCCTTGCTCAACCTTTCATGAACAGCCACAGTTGACAAACACAGAGATTCATGAAGTGTTTATAACACAAAATGGGCATCTTTTAGGCCTCAAAAAGGTACAATTATAAAAATACCCAACACAAAAGTTCGTTTTTACGAAAGCAAAACATTTTATTAACTTGGGGCTTTTTTATAATGATCCTGGTAGGAGAGGAAAAGCTCACTGACCAGATGTTGTGCTGGGTTTAGTACGTATGTTATGTTTTCCAGGCTGTTTGTTCTTTAGTTCCTCGTCACAGGATTTCCCCTCAGCACCCCAGCCAGTCAGCTCCTTGTTCATCATCAGTTAATCAGCCAGCTGAGCCTGGTTTCAGTGATCCCCTCCTAGCACATGCATGTTCTTGTCACTCTGTACCAATCAGCATCTTAGAAAAGTTACTGTTGAAGCTTCCTGTGCTAGCATGCGGAAAACGATCTTTTACATGGTGCCTCTCAAGATAAACATCACGAGGCGCTTCACAAAAAAATTTAAAAAATTAAAAAGACTAAAAAATATGTTTAAAATGACAAAAAAAATGAAAATTGTGATAAAAAATGTAAGGAAAGGGAGAGAGAAAACTAATAATAAAGAGGGAAATCGGTGGATCCCGGGAAAGGCAAAACAGGTAGAAAGAGGAGAATAAGGAGATGGTGGTGATGAAGGTCACACCGAAGCCTGAACAAGTGAGTCTTCAGCTGCTTTTTAAAGGAGACCACTGAGTTCAGGGGGAGTCTGGGGGCCACAGCAGCAAATGGTCTGTCACCTTTGACCTTTAGCCTGGTGCTGCACAACCAGTAGGCTTTGATCACTGGACCTCAGGGACCTGCTGGGGGTGTAGGGACTAAGAAGATCACCAATGTAAGATGGTGCTTGTCCATGTAAGGCCCTATAGACCAGAACCAGGATCTTTACATGAACCCTGAAGTTGACTGGCAGCCAGTGAAGCTGGAGGAGAAGCGGGGTGATGTGGGTGTGTTTGGAGGACTTGGTCAGAAGCCGAGCACAGGCGTTCTGAACCACCTGTAGACGGTTCAGGGAGGTTCTGCTCAGACACGTGAAAAGAGAGTTACAGTAGTCTAAGCGTGAGGAGATGAAGGTGTGGAGAACTGTCTCAAGTTCAGAGCGAGACAGAATGGGACTCAGCTTAGCAACGTTCCTGAGATGGAAGAAGGAAGAGCGAACAAGAGAACTGACATGAGAATCCAGGGTGAGAGCTGGGTCAAAGGTCACGCCAAGATTCCTGATGGAAGGTTTGGTGTGAGAAGCCAGCTGACCAACAGAGTCTCTGACTTTGGGAACCAGCTTGTCTTGGGCACAGATGAGGATCTCAGTCTTATCTTCATTCAGCTGTAGAAAGCTCCCAGCCATCCAGGTTCTGATAGAGTCTAAGCAGGTGTGTAACAGCTGCAGCTTAGACATCTCATGGGGCTTAAAGGAGATGTACAGTTGGATGTCATCTGCATAAAGATGGTAGGAGATTCCTTTGAAGGAGCTCAGGATGTGCTGAAGAGGAAGCAGATAGAGGAGGAAGAGCAGAGGCCCCCAGCACAGAAGGTCATTAGAGACCCTAAGAAGAGCTGTTTCAGTAGAATAAGCTCTACGAAAACCTGACTGGAAGCTATCATAGATGTTATGTTCATCAAGAGCAGCTGTGAGTTGTTTAGCCACAACCTTTCCCAAGATCTTGGAGATGAACAGATGTTTAGAGATGGGTCTGAAGCTGCTATGGAGAGAGGGGTCGAGACTCTGTTTTTTAAGAAGCGGGTGGATTACAGCGTTCTTAAAGTAAGCAGGGACCTGGCCAGAGACCAGAGAAGCATTAATTATAGAGAGCACGCTGGGACCGATGGACTGAAAAGCACGTTTAAACAAAGATGAGGGTAAGATGTGGAGGGGGCATGCAGGGGTCTTCATAGAGTTAACTAGTTTGGTTAACTCAGGCAAAGAAACAGGAGCAAAGCTATCTAGGATGATGGGCCTGGTTGGAGTCGGGAGAGGCAGCGATAAGGCTGAAGGAGAGATGCTAGATCTAACCTTATTGACTTTGTCCACAAAGAAAGACAGAAAGTTCTCACAGTCTGCAACAGAGTGGATGGAGGCTGTAGGAGAGGCAGGAGAGACGATGCTGCTGATGGTGTTAAACAGCACCTTAGGGTTCCCTTTGCTCTGGGACACCAGGTTGGAAAAATAGGAAACCCTGGCATCTCTGACTGCAGAGTTAAAGGATGTCAGAAGATCCTTTAGGTGCAGCAGATGGACGTGGAGATGGGTTTTCTTCCACAAGCTCTCAATTTTTTCTGCATTGGCGCTTCAGGCTGTGAAGGCTGTCGGTAAACCAGGGAGTAGGGTTCACTGCAGGAACTGATCTGGTTCTGACAGGACAGATGTTGTCCAGAATGGAGAGGCAGTGCTCGTTAAACTGAGAAGTTAAGGAATCTGGGTTGTTATCAGAAGAACAGGGTGGATCAAAAGCAGCAGAAAAATTGCTAGCTGTGCTCTCATTAAGAAAACGAGAACTAACCACACGGCGAGCAGGAGGTGGGGACGCAGAAACTGACAAGTTAAAGAAGATGCAATGGTGATCTGAAATATAAACGTCCTCAGGACAAACACTGTCAGCATGTAGACCCAGGGTAAAAACAAGGTCTAGAGTGCGTCCCCTGGTGTGTGTGTGTGGGGCCAGAAACATGCCGAGTAAAGCTGAAGGAGTCCATGAGGCTGGAGAAGCTCATCGCAAAGGTATCTCATGGAGCTGTGAATATCTGTGAACATCAGTTTCTAAACTGTCTGTAAGTTTGCTTACATGAGTTACTGTAATTTTAATCATGTTCCTCAAATTGCACAACAAACATTCTCTAAAAATGGTCTCAGAATCTTTGTAGAAGCCTGGAGATATTTTCAGTTTATTTCCAGTAAAGTAGAAGAAATGTGAGAGATTTTTAGGAGTATTTGGCACCAAAACTGCAACCGAAGCTTAGGTCGTTAAATTTGCCCAGTGGACAAGTAACCGGGTGTCCCAAAAAATGAAAGTGTTTTTTTCTGCAGTTTGGCCCGTCATTCACACGATAGTGAAGATAAATGTGACCAAAAACAATTCATTCAAAAACTGAACATGGAGCGTTGCGAATTCTCCATAGTCAGCGTTTGCTTGTTGGTGTAAATAACTGAGGTTATAGGATTTGCAGCCTCACTGCCTGTGGACAAAATGCTATAACATCACATGTTAATGTGTTCCATTTTTGATATAGCACTTTCTTTAGTCCAAGAACCCCCCAAGGTGCTTTACATCACAGTCATTCACTCATGCAGCTGCACATTCACATCCTGGAGGTGATGAGCTACAATGTAGCCACAGCTGTTCTGGGGCTTCCTGACAGAATTAAGGCTGCCGAGCACTCGCACCACCGGTTCCTCCGACCACCACTAGAGGGCAACGTGGACTAAGTGTCTTGCCCAAGGACACAGCAGCAGCATTCTCCGCTGGGAGCCGGGATCGATCCTACAACCCTCCAAATACTGGACAACCTGCTCTACTTCCTGAGCTACTGCTGCTAAAGCGGTCCTTCACTGAAAAAACACTTTTTAATGATCATTTCTGGTTATGATCAGTCACTCTGAGTTTAACATGAAAACAGACTTCTACACATATTTCCTACCCAAAAAGTAAAACTGTAATTTAAACTGAAATTTATTTTGTTTCTTCAAGAGGTTTTTTAACCACTGCTAACCCAAAACCAGCGAAAATAAAATAAAAGTTTCTCATGTTCAGAAAAGAGATTTGACTCTAAATTAGTTCACACTCAAACACTCTTCTCAAGCTATAAATTGCTTTACATTAGATTTAATTTAGTTGCTACCTTCAATCCAACTGCTACATAAACCAATTCAACAAGCATGCGAGTTAATAAACGTGTTCATAAAAGCTTTGAAGACGCTGAAAACACGCAACTCTAAATGTGTTTCATGCTTAAAGACAACGGCTAGGAAATGTTTTAATGTCTGGATCTAGTACCTCAGCAGCTAAGGCGCATGAGGTTGAATAGTTCTGGTCAAACAAAAGAGTTCTTTAGTATGCACAGCCTCTGTGTTTATTGGGCTATTTCAAGGGCCATACTTGAAAAACACCAGCTTCTGCTTTCGGAGTCAAGAAACCGCATGAGTGTACAGTCATATATGAGAGCAATGTTACACACACACACACACACACACACACGCACGCACGCACGCACGCACACACACACACACACACACACACACACACACACACACATTTCCACGTTTCCTTCATGCTGTAGCTAAACTTTAGCTTATAGGGTGTATGTTTAGGTTTGATTACAGAGATCATGTCTTACAGAAGAGCCTGCTCCCTTGTTAAAGATTCAATTAAATTCAATTCAAGTTTATTTATATAGCGCCAAATCACGACAAGAGTCGTCTCAAGGCACTTCACATAATAAACATTCCAATTCAGGTCAGTTCATTAAGCCAATCAAAAATAATGTTTCCTATATAAGGAACCCAGCAAATTGCATCGAGTCACTGACTAGTGTCAGTGACTATACAGCAATCCTCATACTAAGCAAGCATAAAGCGACAGTGGAGAGGAAAACTCCCTTTTAACAGGAAGAAACCTCCAGAGAATCCTGGCTCAGTATAAGCAGCCATCCTCCACGACTCACTGGGGATGGAGAAGACAGAGCAGACACACACACACACACACACACACACACGCACACACGCACACACACACACACACACGCACGCACGCACATACACACAAAGACAAGTAATGTGTCTATAGTTATATTGTGATGTCTTAGTAAATATTCTATTCGGTGAAAGATAAACTTTATTGTATTTATCCTAGTGGATCTCTAATTAAACGGATAAACTAGTAGTAGCACATCCAACGTCAAGGAAAGCAAAAAGTTATTATCAGGAGAAAACTAACACTCACATAACCACATAACCACACACACACACACACACGCACGCATGCACGCACGCACGCACGCACTCACACACACACACACACACGCACGCACACACACACACACACGCACACACACACACACACACACACACACACACACACACACACACACGCACGCACGCACGCACGCACGCACGCACGCACTCACTCACACACACACACACACACACACACACACACACACACACACACACACACACACACGCACGCACACACACACAAAGACAAGTAATGTGTCTATAGTTATATTGTGATGTCTTAGTAAATAT
>NC_091747.1:70294029-70301529 GCF_043380555.1 Nothobranchius furzeri
TATCATCACCTTGCTGCATAAAAATACAGTCACAAACAATTGTTCACATGAATCTACAGAAAAATAAAAATAAAACCAACAAAAACAAAAAATTCCATTTGCAACCAATTACCATTTTTATCACTTGCTATTTATGTATGAGTCAATTATAAGTTGTTCATACAACATTTTAATTGATCTAATGTTTTTACATAATTTTAAAGTCACATCAAGTTTGTTCCACAGTGTGATCCCACACACAGATACACACATACTTTTCATAGTTGTTCGGTATAATGGAAAAATGAAGTTTTTAACGCCTCTCAATTCATAACCTTCTTCGTGAGTTTTAAACATCCTTTGCAAATTTCCCGGTAGTACACCCATCATGGCCCTATACCAGTGGCGTGTCCAGATCTTTTAAACTGGGGTGGCCCAGGTGAGGCACAACTTTGTGCATGGGTGGCACCAATGGTTATGCTTTTTTTGTTTTACCCCCAAGCCTTTTGTGCACAATGAAAAGCCTATTTAAAGGTAAATTAGTGTGGTGGCATTTGGGGTGGCCAGTCAGATTCCAAGGGTGGCATGTGCTACCCCAGGCCACTCCCTGGACACGCCCCTGCCCTATACGGTACTAGGACAGTTTTAAATTGAATTAAGTAAAACATTTTGAGTAATCTGGAATTATAGAATAATGGAGTTGTATGATCTCTACATCCAGAATTTGTAATTATCCTTACCACCCTTTTTTGGAGAACACAAATTTTAAATAAATTAGATTTATAAGTATTACCCCATACTTCGACACAATATGATAAGTATGGTAGAATCATTGTACAATAAAGTGTGTAATGTCACTTTTAGGTCCTTTTAAATCGACCACTGCTTTAAGTAAGAGTTCAGCATCTGGATGGATTTTTAATGAACCTCTCTAAAGTATCACTGGATGTAAATAAACAACTGATTCACCTAAGAATCAAGTCAATCAAAGCATAAAACAGTGACAGTGAGATCACGTAGTAGACAGGGCTGCAAACACAAATGCTATTTAGTTTACAATAAACTTTATAACTGAAACTATATTTATCTGAAAATATGTTTGTGTGTTTATAGACCTAGGCCAGCATTGGACAGAGATCCTCTAGCACAGTTACTGGTTCATCATGAGTGTCGAAAAAATAAAGTTACATGAATTTAATGCTTTCCGTGGAAAAGTAATGAACAATTAACATCTGACCTGTTTCATGTAGTCTACAACCTCAGTTTGGAGAAACAGGGATTACTTTGACCGGACTGAGGAGCTAACACGGATTTCTGCTTTTATACAGTGATGCTAATTTTAAAAATGCCTTCGTACATTTGTGCAAACACCCTTTCATAAACCTTTCCGTTGCTTTCATTTTTGGATTACTGTGACATTTCTGTATATGTTTGAATATTTACAAACATAATTTATTATGGCAGGATGCTAGCTGTGGCGTGCCATTTCCAGGAGAAGATTAGTGATTTTTCTATTGAAACACATTGTTAAAGGTGTTACGTGGCACTAAAACAGCACTTGCATAGAAACATTTTGAATTTAGACCTAGACTTCCAGAATGTTCCTTTATTTTGTGTCACGTTGTGGGGAATGTTTAGGACCCAAATATGCAGATTACCCAGGATGACTCGAGGCAGAAGTTAGTAAAAGTAAAAATCCTTTATTTTAGGAAGAACAAAAAATAAATCCAGAAAATGGCAACGGGCCAAAGTCCAAAAGTCCTGGAGAACAGGACATCAAAAAGCTCTCTCAGAGCACCAAAACCTGAAGACCAAAAGCTCTCTCAGAGCACCAAAACCTGAAGACCAAAAGCTCACGAAGAGCACGAAGACCTGGAGACAAAAGCTCAACCAGAGCACGAACAAATGCTGAAAACATACAACAATGACCCGACCAGACACAGACAAGACAGCGCTTATATACACAGGGAGAAGTGATTAGGGAAAATGGCGGCAGGTGTGTGAAGTGAGAGCTGGAGGGAAGACAGGTGAACCTAATAATCAAAATGGGCAAACAGAAACAGAGGAGGGCCGAATAAACCTAAAAAACTCTAAAACCGAAAAACTAAACCTAAAGGCTGCAGGAAGGATTAACACACCATCACACCATCACACACACAAATGCACTAATATAAACAGGAATGGGGAATGGACAAGCACACACACACACAGAACTACACACACACACACACACACAACTACACACACACCCACACACAAACACTGAGCAGGAGACTGACACACACACGTCGAGCTGGGGACAAAGAAGCTGGGGACTACAAGGACACAGAATGTAAATGAGACCTGGAGGACCTGGGGATGAATGAGATGACGCAGGACCTGGGAGGAATAGACTTAAAGGACTACCAACATAAAGGTTGGTTTATGCTTGACGCGTCCGCGAGGTCCGCACAGCTCCGTGCGGAAAAGTTGCGTCATTTTGCGTCATTTTAACAACCACGCCCCACCACCGCGTCTCTGCACGGCCCAAGATTTCCGCAACGCGCACCTCAGAAAATTTCTAACCACGCGGACGGTCGGACGCGGAAAAACATGGCGGACCGGCAAGAAATAGTATGGCAGAGGTTCGTAAGTACAAACATTTGTATGCTTCAGCTCTCAGAGATCACTGTGATCAACATGTTGTTAATAATTCTTGGAGAGAAATAGCTCGCACTGTCGGAAAAGATGAGGACGCTGTTAAAAATGCTGAAATGCCATGTTGTAAACAGTCATTTCTACTTCTACTATGGTGTAGTGTTGGATGCATGCCGTAGAGCTCCATGCTGCCCCGTTCAGTTTGGGAGAATATTGGCTCACCGCAGAGACGAGCCGCATGAACCATAAACACTGCGAGTTGTGAAGCGCGTTCCATCCGCGAGCCGCATCACCGCGCGGAAAGTGAACGCGTAAAGCATAAACCAAGCTTCAGACACATAATGGATGCAGACAAAGGACACATGAGAGCGCTATGAGACACAAAAGGGGACTCTAAAGAGGGATGGAGGACATAAGGAGACACATGGGGAAGACACAGACCATGACAATTTTGGCTGTGCTCCAACTAGCCATTAGCTTCTCAATCCAGTCAGAAATAATCTGCTTCTTCAAAATGAACTTGTTTACAAACTACAACAGCCAATTTCTCTGTCTGTTCAATCACGTCACTTCAGAACTCCAAACCTTTGTTTTACACTCATGTCTGTTTTGTCTCTCTCTCTCTCTCTCTCTCTCTCTCTCTCTCTCTCTCTCTCTCTCTCTCTCTCTCTCTCTCTCTCTCTCTCTCTCTCTCTCTCTCTCTCTCTCTCTCTCTCTCACACACACACACACACACACGAGTGCCCTGCAGACTGAGCTGACGGCTGACCTGAACTGACCTGAATGTAGTTTTAAATTAAGTCCAACTATAAACGCTCTTGTCTCTGCTGTAACACCGCTGGTGTGAGGACTGAACACACATGGTGTCATTCCTGAATCGGCCTCTCCCACACACTTATTCTCTGACCAGGCCCTTACTGGTCACGTGGTACGTAGTGGAGCACAAACTATCTTTGTTCCCACATCAATGACAGCTTAAAACTCGCCTCTTTGTTCTAAAGAGGGTTACCCATAACCTGATCAAACAGCAGCTTCAGCTGCCACAGGCGGTCTTTAGAGCTTCAAGCACAAAAAATAATGAATCAGCCTCTTCAATGGCTCAACTAAAAAGGAGTGTAGACTTGAATTTTCTAAAATCCCTCAGATTATGTTTTTAAATCAAGATTTTCCTCTTCCAATTTGATTGTTTCATATTTCTGACTCCACCAAGCACCTTCAGCTCTCAGAGTTTCATTTTTCACCAGAAATCAGCCAAACCATCAGGAAATGATGCCGTAAATCTGACTCAGTCTGCTGCTGTGCTCCTGGGCATTCCTGGCCAACCCGACACCATCGGTGGGCAGCTGAAGGAAGTGTGTGTCCGACAGTGCAGCATTACGGGTTTTCTTACTGAGCAAAATACCAGGGTTTGAAATTTCACCGTTTATTGTTTGGCCTTGTCTTGTCAGTTTGAGAGAGTTAGTCATGTTTTTCCTAGTCTGACCACATAATCTTCTATTCTGTGGCTACTGACAGCAGATAAAGCTCCTCTGTGTATAAAAGGGTTTTATGTAACCTGTGTTTGACACAGAGGCACGGTCTTTATGGCTGGACTTGCCGCACAAGGCTATAACAACACCGGATTATTCCGAGGCCAATTCAAGGTTGTGGAGGATAGCCGAACCCTCTTAACCAATTAGAAATGGGCCAATAACTTGAGTTTATACATGAGGTCTCTGGTGGTTATGGGTCTTTATTTGTGTGACAAGATGGAGAAACGAGGGCCAGGGCGGGATTTGATCCTCAGACTCCCGGGTGAGAGTCACGCTTGCTATCCAGTTAGCCAAAGCAATATCCCCATGGCTAAGTAGCCAGGGTGCACAGTGTTGGGCAAGTTACTTCAAAACTGTAATGCATTATTGATTACTTGTTACCCTCATTTTAAAGTAATTAATTACATTACAATATTACTGATTTTAAAATATGACATTACACTACTTTTGCATTACTTTAAGTTACTTTCTCCAAAACAACTTCAATATGAATCTGGTAATGTGACACTCAGTGAGCTCATGACATATATGTGGAAGGTGATGAGGTGTCTGAGCTAGGATTGCTGTTAAAAACAGTCAGATATAATAACAGTGCTTTAAAATGATTGTTTATTAAATAAAAGCAACAACAACCTGTACTCTCAGCACGCTGCCATCTTATATTAACTGAGCAGGGAGTGAGGTGGTGGGGGCTCCAAGCCTATATTTGCCTTGGTCCCCAAATGCCTTGATACGGCCCTGGATGTGGGACTGACTTCTGGGGTGATCTGATTCTATCACATGTATAAATATTAAATGCTTATATATTATTGCTTTTCAATGGTAAAAATGTGTATTGGGGATAAATCTACCTACTTTTTTCTTTTCAAGCACTTTGTTTTGTTTTCTTGATTTTATTTGAATAATTTCCGGCCCTTTCTCTAACCTTCCTGCATGCTGCATGTTTTCACCGTCTTCCAGAAAAAACTGTTTCCTAGATTTCCTGCTTTCTAACTAATCAGCCAAAGGGATCTACCGAACGCAAAATAAATAAATAAATAAAAAAGCTTCATATGCGCCCTAGCAGCAATGAGTTGAAATCACCGGCGCACAGATTATGAACTCAGCTGAAAAGTACATGAAGTACCAGAGAATATGGGCTGATATAAACGATCGCAAATGAATTACTTTGTTTTGGTGGAGCGATTTTGTGAATATAACAGCGGCCGCGCGCAGGACGCAGCTGGAGTACTTGAGCCATTACCGCTGCGTCCTCTCTGCTCATAGAATGCCCACAAAGCTGAGTCCATAAATGACGTCATATATGTGGATACTGGATCTTTTTTCAGGCTTCCCGCAATTTGAATTTTTAGGAAACCCACATCTTGATTCTGGGTTTAAAAATGCATTGTAATCACCGCGTTACTGACAATTGTACCGAGTAAATATTACCATTTTCTTTCCCTGTAATGCCTTACATTACCACATTACAGCAAAAAGCAATGCATTACAGTAGTTATTTACTTTTGTACCGCGTTACTCCCAACACTGAGGGTGCTTGATCAGTCGGGATACAGTGACAGGCTGCTCACCCTGTCACATCTTCCCCCCTCTTTCCACAAGCACGTCCCTGCGCTCCCGTGCAGGGTGCCACAAACTTGAAATCCATGGACTCACTTGGATCCTGCCAACAACGCCAAATGTGGCAAGGTGGAGAAACGATGTCACTTTGGCTGACTAGTTAGCATGCATGACTCTCACCTGGGACTCTAGGGGTTGAATCCCGCCTGGGCCCTCGTTTTTCCACCTTGCCACATTTGGTTCAACTAATGACAGATGTGGTCCTTTTATTTAACCCAGACTTCCGTCTCTAGAATTCCCCATTTTGTCATTTCTTGTGAAAACACTGATTTCTCAACCTGTTCCTGTTTAACTAAAATATTTTCACTTTAATGCACACTCAGCACTTGACTCACTCTGAAAACCGACTGCAGGAATATTTGTTTGCGCTTTAACGAAATTCTCCTCCCTGTCAACATTGTGCAGAGAAGATGCCAGTTTTTTCCATGGCAGCCATACTGGTTTGGGGAGATCCTGCTCCTTCCCCTTGGTTTGCTTGTCCTGCTCCAACTATGTGTGATCACGTGAGGTGGTTTATAACTGAGCTGAAAGTCATTTATAACTGTAACAGTGCATGCATGGCTGTGGGGGAGAGTGTCACGTTTTACGGATGGTAGGACCCAAAATGCAGAACCCGGGATGACAAGAGACAGGAGATGAAATATAAGAAAATCCTTTATTTTGCAGGCTGAGTCCAAAACAAAAATAAATCCAAAGGGGAGAAGCCAGTAATCCAAAATGTCCAAAAAAATATAAACTAGAGATAGGAACGAGAGACTGACAGGAAAACACGCTGACAGCAACAACAATGAACCGACACCAGACACAGACAAAACAGAGCTTATATTCACAGGGAGAAGTGATTAGGGAAAATGGCGGCAGGTGTGTGGAGTGAGAGCTGGAGGGAAGACAGGTGAACCTAATAATCAAAATAGGCAAACAGAAACAGAGGACGGCCAAATAAACCTAAAAGGCTCTAAAACACAAAACTGAACCTAAAGGCTGCAGGAAGGATTAACACACACACACCATCACTCACAACTGGGGACAAAGAGGCTGGAGCTGCAACTTGGGGCACAGAGGATAACTAAATGGACACTGGACCTGAGGGGATGATAAAAAGGTCTACAAACAGAACACACCATATAGAGACGCAGACATGACACATGAGGGCGCTAGAGGATAACAAAAGGAGCGCCTAGAGAACAAATGGAGGACAAAAGGAGACACATGAGAAGAGACGCCGACACAGACCATGACAGAGAGGGAAACAAGTGGCGTGGCAGAATATGGCAGAACTGGAGCGAGAAAACGCTGCTGCACATGACTGATCAAACCCGTTCTATATAAATTCACAGGACCTGGACAAAGGGCTCTCCCATGGATGTAATTTTGGGGGGGGGGACAGGGGGGACATGTCCCCCCCACTTTTTCCAAAGTCAAGTTTTGACCCCTGCACTTTTTACCATCCAAAAACAATATTACACTATATTAAATTGACAATGGTTGAGCTCTAGGACCAAGCGGAAAGCAACCGTTTGTGTTGAAGCCTGTTCCCCATTAGAACATACTGTAAAGATTCCCCCCCCCCCATGTCCCCCCACTTCTAAAGTGAAAATTACGTCCTTGGGCTCTCCATTCTCGATTGGGAACCCACAAAGCAGCAGAAACTGTAAATAACACATGCGGACATTTGAAAGCTGTTTATCTGGTGATTGTTGTGTGTGACTCCAGAAGAAAGTAGTTGTTAGGG